>NC_133339.1:16072222-16089722 GCF_030506205.2 Paramisgurnus dabryanus | reverse complement strand
TTCAATAGAGGTAATTCTCCTAATCTAGGCCACCTTCGGTATATTTATCTTAACACATAAAATACAATAAAAGACTTGACACATTTTTTAAATAAACAAAGATTAACAATTTATTTTGCCAGGCAGGTCCCACGTAAATCAATTATTTGGTTATTCAAATTTAACAATTAAGAAGATCAACATAGAAAATAAACAGTCACAAAGTAAAATCATACCTGGCAGTTAAAGACACACAAAGTGGTCTAGGAAGATTCTTGCTAAAGAATGCTTCCATAATGTTTGAATACACACACAAAAAGTGTGGGGAAGATTCTTGCTACAGAATGCTTCCCAGGGTCTCTTGCCAAGCCACCTTATATACACAGATGAGACAAGAATGATTAAAGTCCCAAATCAGGATTTGGTTGGTCAGGTTCTCGTGACCCTAAAAGGCACCAAATGGGATTGTTAACCATCAGTTATCTATATCTCTTCAGGAGGTGACACCCATCACAGGAGTACAGTTTATGTCATTAGTTCTACACTTTGATATACTTTCTCTTAGAATTATAGAAATTAGACATGTTTAACCATCGCACCATCACCTTTAAAATAAAACTACACATGAAGATGAAACCTTAGTAACATCACAACAGATATACCCAATGTAATATGTTTTTAGTATTTACAGAACAAAACCTTAAGGGAGAAGAGAGGGAGAGAAATACAGATCAGTTCCTGGGTAGCCGTGACCCCAGAGACAACAGGTCTCTCAGAAATAGATACAGAATGTGGTTTTATTGTTTTATGGTCCAGCTCCAAAAATAAATTCTTGTCCACCTGACCGAGCTACAATCTAAACATATTGATCATGTAATAATTGTTGAAATTATAAAATGTTTGTTTTCAACTGCTAAATGGGTGTCAAATGATTTGATAAATAATTCATTTCTGAGTATTGTACCCCTAGTTGAAGTAGCTGCTTAGTAGGATCATGGTATTTTAGTGTGCCTGACACACAATATATTATTGTATTTATGATAACAACCACATGACTAATTAGTTAGAAACTAGTTGCTATGAATACAGGTGCCATCAGTTGTCTTCTTATGAATGCCTTGTTTGTCAGTGTTGCTATTGCAAAGTAGTCCCTTTCGTTACCGGTTGCCTTTCAGATTTTTGCATTACTCAATCATCAATGCATTAGTCAATTTAATGGTGAGGCAATAGATCAATTGTCCAACTGATGGAAGGTTTGCAAAGATGCTTCCTTGTAAAAGTATTGTTTGTATTTTCAAAATACAGAAATACAGTAGTTTATTTTGTTGTGGCTGCTGTATTTTGTAGTTTATTTTGATACAATTAAAACTAATGTATTTGGTATTTTATTTTAAAATACATTTTGATATTTGCTCAACCCTGCCTGTTTGCTTCCAATAAACAATAAAATGTTACAAATACTGTATCTTCTTAATGTTGCAAAATACACATTAAAATTCCCCAAATTAACCAGATGTCTGAATATATTGAATGAATCTCTGAATATATTGAATGAACGTTTGAATATATTGAATGAATGAGATATGACGTCATTAAAACGCCCTCTTGCGTTTGTCAGGTGTAATTGATTATTCGGTACAGGTGTTTATTCTGACAGAAACGCGTTAACGATGAGTGAGTCTGCACGAAATCTGGTGGCAGCAATTTTAAGTAATGACGAGCTAATTAACACCCTGGCGAATGCTTGTACGGGCCAAAATACTGGTAACCGTATTCAATACCGTTCTACCGATGAAGAAGTTAATTCACTGTTTCATCGCGGAAGACCGAGTGCAGTAAACATCACAGGCCAGGCAGTTCCTGCTTATCGGACAAACATTACCACAGAAAGAAACATGCCTTCTACCTCACAAGGATCACACACAGCAGCACCTATTTACAATCTTCGCCCGTTCACTCGAAAGGGCCCTAGACAGAAGAGGTAAGAATAATGCATTTAATTTGCTAATCCCATATTTATCAGGTTATGTATTTGATAGGGGCATCATTTCATATCAGTAGTCAATTTCAATCTTTTAAATTTAGGTTTAAATATTTAGAGCAGTAAAGAAGTTACACGATTTAATAACACTGTGGTAGGATAACTGTTTACATGAAACTTACTGTTAACACAGTATATATTAATCAGAAAATGTAATTTTATACAGTGCATGGATATACATTTAATATAAATGAGTATAATATTTTTTTTTTAAGGTTTCAGACACAAAGCAGTTTACGTTGTGTGGCTCAGTCTTTCACCAAAGAGGTAATTCTCCTGCCAGACCATACATCGACACATGTGCCAAGGCGTGCCAAGAAAGCTTGGCTTTTTGAGCACGGACATATAAAATCTGCCTTGGAGTTTGAGTGTGACTGGGATGCCGACAAAGTTATGCAGGCAATAACAACAGCCTTCCAGCCAATTGTGGAGGGATGCAGGTAAACATTTGCTCAGTTTAGACACACATTTTGATACCTATTTTAACTTTTGCCATTTCAACATTTCATACAATACTAAGAAAGGTTGTGTGTAATTTGGTAGGGTATTATTGAGTGTGTGAATCATTTTTTACAGTTATTTTTGCTAGTTTGGACAACTGCAACTAACTGAGGCTGAACGGACCAACGAAAAAATTTAATATAGAATCACTTATTTAATAAAAATTTGTACAGACAAACTAAACTAAAACTAAAACCTTTCCATGTACTTTTGGATAATCTTTTACAGTAGTAATGTGTAAAGTGTGCTTTCTTTTCCTCAGGTTACAAATCTTGCTGCCATGCCACAACAAACTAGTGGAGCCATCCCTGACCTCCAAACAGGCTTTAGGTGGAGACCTTGTGAAAAAACTGTTTCATCAGAAATCCATTTATGTCAGGCTTGACAAGGTCATTTTAACTGAGGAAAAAGAATCTGTAAGTAATTCTTATGATGTCAAGAAATGTGTGTACTAGTGTGTACAAAACGTACATTGTTACACTATTTTGCTGTTACTAGATTAAAGTTATTATTACTGCCATAAATGTACTTATTTGCCTCAATTGACAGTCATGTTCTGATGGAGATAGTAGCCATACAAACAGCAATGATGTCATAGATATAGCAGACCACGATATGTGTGGTAAGTACTGTAATGTCCATGCATCTACAAGTAAACTTTTTTTCTTGAAATAGAATTTTATAATTTAAACAATTTCTAAATTAATATATCTACCACACATAACTCATTGTTATAACTCATGTACTCTTACATGATGTAGTTGCTTACACTGTCATATAAGTTCAATCTAGCTTTATTTTAAATGTTAACACATGTTTTCCATGTTCTTCCAGTCCCTGGTAGTGTGCCTGACAAAGTTGTGGAGGCCCCATCCCTTTCCACTAATACCACTTCCATCTCCGTTGGAGATGAAGTTGTGTGGTGTATAGCCACCCAAGAAATTTGCACTGTTGCACCTAACATCTCCGATAATAACCTCACCATGTCTACTAGTACTGCTGTCATCACAATTGATGAGACTCCTACCTTTTCCGGTGGAACTTCTGCCATCTGCAGTGGCAACACCCACAGCTTGTCGATTGGTACAACTACCAGTGCAAATAGACAAACAAGTTGCATCTCTGCTAATCACTCCACTGGGATGTCCCATGAACCCACCCAACCCAGTACATCCAGCACATCCTACAGGTACATGTTTTGGACATTCTTGTCTCTTTTCATACATTATTTTTATCTTTCTGGGCTTTATAACAATGGGCCTTATTTATAGTACAGTTTTGTATTAGAATAGTGTTACTTGACACTTAGACAATTATGTCTGTATTTTCATAAAACAATTTGAAGAGTTATTATTCCACAAGACAATTATTTGTCATGTGGTAATTCAACAGTCTGTATGAACATTCTACATTTATACCTTAACAATGTCCATTTATAAAATATACATTTATATTTTTTAGCACATACCTTGATCTTTTTGAGGAAGAGTACATCTCTGATGACCCTGATCTCCAGGAAGCCATCTCAAGGTCCTTAGAGTCTAGCACAAGTGAGAGGTCAGTAGAACATTCAATATGTAATTTTATTACTTTGTTGTCTAGCCTAGTATCAAGTTGAATAAACAAGCCTAAATTGTTCAGAATCATATATTTATGGATAAACAATGTTTTTCTTTGTATGATAACCCATATTTTCTGTGATCTTTCTGTCAACAGTACTTTTTTAATTGATGTTGTAAAATGTCTTTGAGTGAAGATCATTTATGCTTTATTTTATATGAATGCGTGTGAATTTTGTGGTTTGTCACTGTCTTTTTGAAAGGGTGTATTACAGTTTTTTTCGAAATGCTAAATGACACTGAGCACAACTGGAGCTACATGTGCAAAACTCTAACTACAGTCTGCACTTCCAAAAGTCACCTGAGCACAACTCTTAACACATGACTCAAAACAGCTCAGTGCAGCCAAACACTAAACACAACCCTCACTGAGATAACACACACTGTCACTCACAACACACTGAGAGGAAAAACACTAACATCAAACACCAATACAGAAAATACTAACTTTTTATCTTTACAGTTTCAACAATTTCAGTGACGTGATACAAAGTAATGGTTTCTTCAAAGAATGATTTATTTATTGATTTATCAAATGATTTATTCATTTTTTAGAACATCATAATTCTTTAAGGTAAATGAAAATTAGCAGTTTGCTTCAGTAATTTACGGAATTACAGTAATGAGAAAAAAAGGTAGAAACTAAAAGTACATGAAAGGTAATATTTTATATATATGAAAAATATATATATGAAATTGGAATTTATATTTATATGAAATTGCAATCAGCAGTGTTTGAAAGGCACAAGGCTGAAATCAATTCTGTTTTGAATGTGTGATTCACAGTTTTGACAGCAGTGTGTTAGCATTTGAACAAAGTGCTGTAAACGCACAGTGTTGTGCAGGTTGTGGTTAAAGTCATGGGATAAGTGTGTAGAGTTTTGAAAACTGTGTTCAAGCAATGAAAAACAAACTACAGTTTGGTCCACATGAACTGCTGCTGTGCAGACTGTAGTAAGAGTTTTGCACATGTGACTTCAGTTGTGCCCACTGGCGTTTAGCAATCGAAAAAAAGTATTAAATATTTCAAAAACTGAAAAAATATGGAAAATTCAGCTGCTTTTTCAACTATCAAAAGGTTTTTGTAAAATAGATTTAAAAAAAAATATTACAATCTTGTCGATGTTTTTTTTAGTTAAATGGCTGATAACTGTTAGTTATTGACTCTTAACTACCTTTTTATTTACTATTGTTTCAGTGATTTAAAGATAACTTTTGAAAGAATAATGGAGACCATTGCTTCTAAAGTAAATACTGATAGCATTGTACGCTTCAACATCATAAGAAGAAATGTATGGGATGGAGCATCCAGAGCAATGGGCAGATCCAATTTTTCACCTGAGAAGAAGGTAGATGTTAAGTTTACTGATGACTACGGAATATCTGAAGGAGCAGTGGACAATGGAGGGCCTACTCGGGAGTTTTTCCGACTCTGTCTTCATGAAATCAAGGACAAAATTGCCATCTTTGAGGGACCACCTAATTCTAAACTGCTTACATGCAACTCCAAAGGTACTTATAAACATACATATCAGTAAATCAGTAAATATGTTGATTTTTTTTTTAGTGTATGTTCTGTCTGAATCAAACCCATGACCTCTCATGTGCTGCTTTTGCATTGCTGTAAATGATTCAGAACCACACAAGATAGTTTGATTTTTACATTTTATAATTAAAATACTTTATCAACTGTCATTGCATTAGCAGTGCAAAGGTTAAGGATTTGATTGCTAAATAGGCTTTCTCAAATAACATTTAAATGTATTTCACTGGCAGTTTATGGTAACTAACACCGATCTCACATGTACAGATATGTGACATGGTGACATAAACATTATTTTTTTTAAATGTGATGTATTAATTTCATTTAAAAACAGCAATGAAAGACAATACCTACTTCTATGCTGGCCAAATCATGGCAATGTCAATTGCTCATGGGGGACAGTCTCCATGTTTCCTGTCTGAACTTTTATATGAGTGTCTTCAAAAGGGCCCAGACAATGTGAAGGTCAAAATTGAACATATTACTGATGAAGAAACAAAGTCACAGCTCAAGTCGGTAGGCATATTTTGTATTGTATTTAGATGGTAATTATTAATTTTGCATACATTGAAGTTGGGCGGAAAAGCTAACCGCTATATACTTTTTTTTTCTTTAAATGTTATTGTAATATTTTTAGATCTTACAGGCTGAGAATGAATTACAACTACACAATGCACTAACACAGGCAGGCAACTTGATCAGTCTTGCTGGTCACAATGTTCGCGTAACACTGGAAAACAAACAAGAGACTGCTTTGGACCTGGCTCACTGGTATGTTCTCCAACGAACTCGTGCACCCTTTGAAAGGTATGTTTATATGTGAATAAAGTTTCTTCATATCATGACAGAAGATAAAAGCATAGTTTTGTTATTGAAAATACATTCTTAAAAACGGTGCTTAATAGCTAATACTAAAAATACTCATAATACTAAAAATGGTTCACTGGCTAATAATCATAAGGAACCATTTTAAGTGCCTTTATAGCACCTGTGTAGAACCGAAGTGTGCTTTGTGGAACCATAAGTGGTGCTACAGTATATCACCACTTCTGTTTTTTCATAGGTGTTATAGCACTAAAAATTGTTTCCCTATGATTGAGCTCTTAGTGCTAGTTATCTTTTTTGTAGAGTAGAATCTGTAAGTAATTAAAAATAAAAACTAATACAAAAAGCTGTCTTTAGTATCCCAGCTTGCTAGCATTTCAAAAGTATATGAAATTATAATTATTGACAAGTATACATTTATTTTATTAAAATAATTTTAAAACCGTAAACAGTTTTCTTATTAACTTAACTACAGATTGTAATTTGTTTCCTGTAGGTTCAGAGATGGCTTAATGTCTCTGGGTGTCCTAGATGCTCTTCGGAGATACCCTCTACAGTTGAAATGTCTTTTTGTTAAGGGTGGAAAGGCCTTAACAGCAATTGATGTGGAGAATCTCTTCCATGTTAAATATTCCGAAAGAGGGAGTAATGCATTTCACGAAGAGAGCAGGACCCTGGCATTCTGGCAAGACTATCTTCAGGATGCTGAATGTGAGCTTGGCATTCATTTCAAACAGTGTTTCAATAGTAGAAATTTTCTAAATTGTTTGATGCATGACATTGGTAAAAATGATACAATGTGTTATATTTATGATTAAATATTTTAATGAAAGTTAGTGTTCATGTTCCATAAATACAGTACATTAAAATTACACCTAAGGTTAAGATATATTCACTTTGGACACAGTTTAATTTAAAACTAGTATTTATTATGATCTTCACAAACTCCTGCTCCTGCTACCAGTCTGTTATTTTGCCATGTGCCTCACTGTGTGTAATCACCGAGCTGCTGTTAGCATTGTCTATGGTATTATGAGCAACCGTTTGAAGTGTAACTACTCGGTTTTACTTGCTGTGCATCAATTTTGCATCACTCCAGTGGTTTAATACTATTTTTACACTGATAGGTGTTAAATAATGATGGTATCTTGCCAGTTAATTTTGTTATTTGCTTTTAATAATTTATAGTTGAAAACAATGTCTCTCTGGAGGATGTTCTTGTTTTCTGCACTGGATGTGACAGCATTCCAGCACTGGGTTTCTCTCCAAAGCCAAGCCTTGAGTTTATTACCAATTCCCGATTTCCAGTGGCAAATACTTGTGAAAATATACTTCGCATACCAGTTCATGCAGTTTACACTACTTTCAAATCCGACATGGATTTTGGAATACGCAATTCACCAGGATTTGGAAGAGCGTGAGGGGTAAAATTACTGAGGACTTGTAGACCTTGAGTTATGCCTTGATTATGCTATTGATGTTATTTCATTTTGTTATCTCCTAATATTAAAATTCTGCATTTTATGGACCAAAACACATTAAGAAGCATACAGTTAAAAAAAAGTTCTTTGTTCTGTTTAAAGATCCATTTCAAGCCATGGTTTTGTGCTCTAGTCCTCTAACCTGAACAGCCATGCTGCCCTGCACTATTGCTCTGGCAGATTGTTTTTTTTTTCTTTTTAAAGTGTCATGCATGGTCTTCTAACAAATAAAGTGTTTCTTGTTTCTACTTTGCGTTTATTGTCCTTTAATGACTATGCATCTCAGAGTTTAAATGTCACATTTTTTCAACTTTTATCAGTTGAAATTCTGTACAGAGAAGGATTAAAAAAGTACAGTTTTCATAAGGGTTAAAAAACAATGTACAATGATGCATGGTATAAACAGTTTATATTGTAATAACATTCTATGGTGTATCATGTAAATAAATTTTCATTTGTAAAATTACATGACACTTAAATGTATACAATAACATGAAAACCAACAAGCTTAGCAGACTAAGTATTTATTTGAAGCAGGTTGCATTCTGTGATAAAAAGTTCTATTCCATGATTTCCATCATCAATCAGGGGATTTACTGGCCTTAACTCGTAACCCTGGTGTTGCTCATTAGGCCTTTGCATTTGCACATTAATGAGTGCTCTTCTATTTTCAGGAAGTTGGAGCATTCCAGCAGTCCAAAGTTGCAGTGGCGAGTTACTTTCCATTGTTCTTAAACTATGGTGGTTCCACTGGCATACAAACTCCTCAACAGATCTGTTTATTCTTGGAAGGTAAACATGGTGAAGAGCCCTAATGTGAACCAGATTGTTGCTATCTAAAATGCCAACATTTTCCATAAAGAGGAAAAGGTCTTTATAGTAAGCTGTCACCACCCGGTTAAGTTCTGCCCACAATCTTTCAATACGCTGGTTATGAACACTACGTTCAACTGTGACGGGTTTCAGAAGACCAAAGTGACAGATTACTGTTCCCATGTAAAAAGTCTAAGATTTCTCTTTAACTCTGCGTTGCGCTTTATCATGAATTTACTGGAATCCACTCGAACCCCACACTCTCTACACGATGGTCTTTGACTCGTCAATAAATACACGGCAAGCAACTGTCAGTCGATGAAAATCTTCTGTAATATTAAACAAAAATCACCCTTTTAGTGGTTTCATCATTAACTGCAGGCATATGTGACCCACAGCCAGCAGTACCCATATCAACTGCTGTGTTGCATAGTTTCCAAAAGTATACATCACAACATTTAATTACATTTTACAAAAGGAACATAAATATAATAACAATTAAGAACATACAGAAAGAAACATACCTGTGATATTAAACAAAAATCACCCTTTTAGTGGTTTCATCATTAACTGCAGGCATATGTGACCTAGATAAAACGTGTAGTAGCATTAGCATTAGCCACAGCTTCACTAAAGTTCACAAAACACCAAATAGCCTTTTAAATACTCAAAATATTACCCATAACTACTTTACAAACATAAAATACTTAAAGACTAATCTTATTTTACATTAAATCTGCATCTATATCTTTTATATTTTATCAAATTGCACCGAGGCAAATGCAGACTCACCCACAGCCAGCAGTACCCATATCAACTGCTGTGTTGCATCATTTCCTGTCTTAACATTTTTTTCTCTTCTGCAGTTCTCAGACAAACCACTAGAGGGCACCAGTACAACATGGAACTAACTGTTGAATTCATAAGAATTCACAATAAAACTATATTAAAACTATATAAAATTCTAACTCCGTTACACTCACCCCCACTGAATTCTTGTGAATTAGTACAATTGTTAGTGCTCAAATACAAAATACCCCTCAGTACATACACAATACAAATATAGAGATACCCACAGGTAAGTCAAACACAAAGTCATCCCAAAGGATGAAGTGGAAAGAGAGGTGCGCATAACTCTCAGACCAACTCCTGACAGTAAGATGCCCATATACATCCCACAAAACTATATAAAAGGGTATACAGAAAGTATGTATAATTGCACAAAGTATGTCAAAAACAAGAAATAAAAAAAATAAACTTTGTTTCATGTGTCTCCTTATTCAGACAGACTATGTCTCATTCGTGTACAAGCATAAAGAACACAATCATATAAGCATGTAAAACAAAATCAAACAAACAAAAACATTCAAACAGTCTGAATTCTGTGATTCTGCATTGACACAACATTTTGTCCAGACATAGTGTATAACAGTCTATTTACAGGCTTAATGAACCGTCCAAAACGAGAACTGTGTGCAACAACACTCCCAGGGTCAGGAATTGGTACTACATTTGTAACCTCTGTAGAAACATCAGTTGAAGGAATTGGATTCACAGAAGAAAGAAGACTTACAGATTTGACTTCACAACTCAAATTCCCACGAACACTTGAACCATCAGTCAGGTCATCATGTAGACTCACAGATACATTGCTCAAAGAAACAACTGATCCCAGCTGTGAACATTTGTCAGGCAATCCAGAAACCCTGTCAGAAGTTCTTTCGCAACTTTCAGATGTAGCACATGATACATTAGCATCAATAGACAAATTATCATCAGGTGCAACAGACATTAAATCTTCATGAGTCTCTGTTAACACACTTGTATTGACATCCGGTCCTGAGACTGAGGCATCAGCAACTGAACCAACTATAGACTCAGGACCACAGTTGTCAACACAAGACTCAGACACTGTTAAAGATGAGCCAGCATCAGACACTTCACATTCATCCTTGTCCAATGGTAGAAAATTAACAGGTAGCAAAAGGTTGCGATGGACAACCTTTTCCTGACCAGTGCTCACATCTTTGATCTTGAAAATATGAGTGTCAACATTTCTATCCACCACAACAAATACAGCAGACATCCATCTATCAGCCAGCTTTCGCTTACCCCTTCCAGCTTTGTTGGCCATAAGAACACGATCACCAACATCAATATCGTGACCTTTGACTCTCTTATTGTAGAGCACAGCATGTCTGGACTGTTCCTTTGAAGCATGTGCTTGAGCAATCGACAGTGCTTCCTTCAAATCAGACATCAGAGAAGCCACATACTTGTCATAGCAAGTCACAGTGTGATCTTCCAGAACAGAACGAAACACAATGTCTACCGGAAGCCGAGGAACTCTACCGAACATGAGATAAAACGGAGCATAGCCCGTTGTCTCATGAACCGTACAGTTATACATGAAAGTCAGGGACTGTAGTTGTCTAGGCCAGTTGTGCTTTACGTCAGGAGGCAATGCACGAATCATGTTCCCCAGGGTCCGGTTAAACCGCTCTACACTACCGTTCCCCATTGGATGGTAAGGAGTTGTATGCGATTTGTGTACACCGGACACCTGCAGGAGCTCAGAAATCAGCTGGCTCTCAAAGTTCGCACCCTGATCACTGTGAACACGCTCAGGGAACCCAAACACACAAAAGTATTTGTCCCACAAGATACGTGCCACCTGTTTAGCAGACTGATCTTTGCAATGAAACGCTTGCGCCATCCTGGTGAAGTGATCAGTGATCACCAGAACATCTACTGACTGATTTTTACGATCTTCAGCAGACCAAAAATCGATACATACCAATTGCAAAGGTCTACTAGTCACTATGCTCTCTAAAGGTGCACGACCCTCAGGCTCAGCAGTTTTACTGACAACACACCTCTGACAGCATCGAACATACTCCCTAATGTCTCTGTCAAGGCTTAGCCAGAAGAAGCGACGCCTCGCTAGACCCAAAGTCCTAGCCTGTCCCTGATGACCTGCATGATCATGAATGCCCTGTAACACCTCCTTTTGAAGTGACTCAGGGACCACATACTGAAATCGCTTACCCTTAGACAACTGGTCACGAGAAATCCTGTAGAGAATCCCATTTTTCACAACAAATTTCTCCCAGTGCTTAATGTATCTGAGAACTTTAACAGATTCCCTTGCTCTCTCACGCCTGCTAGGCCTGCGGTGTCTTTCCACATAGTGGATAACCCTCGACAGCACTCCATCAGCGAGCTGTTTTTCACGCAGTTCACGCTCAGAGTAAGTAAGTGGTATCTCAGTTTCATACACCATCTGAGGAAAATGCTCCAAGGCAGACAAAGCACGAAGCCTCGCACCATCATCCCACAACTTGTGTGAGTCAAACACTGCCAGAACATCCTCTTTATCTAAAGAAGTAAGTGCAATGCTTGTAGGATTACTGTGCAAAGGAACACCCTGTTGACCTTCAGACCCATTAGACCATCGAAAAGCATCCTGAACCGAGCTAGTAGAAACTCCCCGAACTTCAGACAGAAGTTTGTCATATGTCTCATGCAAAAGTCTAGATCCAATGCTAGATGTAACAAATGGAACCCTACTCAAAGCGTCAGCCACAACATTCTGCGAACCAGGTACATACTTGATGTCGAAGTTGTATGCCGCAAGTTTGGCCACCCACCTTTGTTCGCAACAGTCAAGTTTTGGCTTTGACAGAATGTGAGTCAGCGGGTTGTTATCGGTCCATACCGTAAATACATGACCTTTC
Organism: Paramisgurnus dabryanus; assembly: GCF_030506205.2. NCBI lineage: Eukaryota > Metazoa > Chordata > Actinopteri > Cypriniformes > Cobitidae > Paramisgurnus > Paramisgurnus dabryanus. The sequence continues at coordinate 16,077,183 of NC_133339.1, read as the reverse complement.
AACCAATGGCTGAACTTTTCACAAACTGCCCATTTCAACGCCAAAAACTCCAAACGATGTGCCGGGTAGTTGCGCTGAGAAGGAGAAAGCGACTTACTTGCAAACGCTATGGGCCTGGCTCTAGCGTCACCATCTTGAACCTGAGACAGAACGGCTCCAAGACCATCCAAGGAAGCGTCCGTCGAGAGCACAAAGGGACGAGTAAAGTCCGGATGAGCCAAGACAACTGCTTCAATCATGGCAGCCTTGAGGTTCTCAAATGCTCTTTGAGCCTCAGGTGTCCGGTCATCCACAGTCAATTTCCGTAAGACACAGTGACTTTTACTTGCACGGCCTCTTTTGGTCCTTCTTTTCTGTCCTTTCAACAGATCAAAAAGGGGTTTGGCCATAGCTGAGTAGTTGGGTACAAAATGCTGGTAGTAGTTAATCATTCCAAGGAATGATCTTATGCGTCTCTGAGATGGCGTAACTCCATCAGCCTCCATCAAATCCGAGCTGGTCATTTTGGCCATACTCTCAACCTTACTAGGATCCGTGGACACCCCAGATTCATCAATCACATGTCCAAGGAAACGCACAGATTTCCTAAGAAAGTTACACTTCTTGGGAGCCAGCTTTAGATTGTGCGCCCTCAACCTACTAAATACAACCTCAAGACGACCCAAGGCTGTCTTTTCATCGGGTCCGAACACAATCAAGTCATCCAAATAACATAGCAAGCTTAGGAAGTTTTGGTCCCCAAAAATGCTTGTCATCATACGCATAAAACTCCCTGGGCTATTACAAAGACCCTGAGGAAGACGGTTGTACTCATATAGCCCCATAGGTGTCGTAAAGGCTGAGTACTTCCGATCATCCTCATGTAAAGGCATATTGTAAAAGCCTGAAGTCAAATCCATTGTACTGAATAGCGAATTCCCGCCCAACGCAGCCAAACAGTCGGCCTGGTGAGGCAACGGAGGAGCATCTTTCAAAGTCCTCTTATTTAACCACCGAAAGTCCATACACACACGTAGGTCACCGTTCTTTTTCCAAACGAGGACTAAAGGAGACGCAAATTCACTTGACGATTTGCGAATAATCTCCTTCTCCTCCATTTCATTCAGAACACGACGTAACACCTGATACTGACTAGGTGGCACCCGCCGGTACGGAAGACGGAAGGGCTTAGAATCCGAAAGATGGATCCTATGGACAAATCCAGTAGCATTACCACAGTCCAAATGATGACGTGAAAAAACATCATTATATTGAAGGATAGTATCTGCTAAGCGTAGTTTGCATTGTTCAGACACATCACACGAATCCAAATCAAGCCCATCTAGGCCAACAGATCGCAGCTTCTCAGTGACAGACTTAAGGTCAGTGGAGATACTAATCTCCGTCTGAATTTGTTGCGACTGAGAAAACAGGCTCCCATCATCCATGTCTTCAAGGGCAACACAAGGGAACAAATCCGCTATCTTGGCATTACGTTTCAGCATAACAGGTTTGTCCCAAGTATTAATCAACTTCAGCGGAACCCACCTGTCCCCCCACAAATGTGTTACGAGCCTGGCCACAAGAACACCCTTTGGGGCTGACTGCGAACTGGTAGGCTCCGTCAACACAGCACTACCCGGCGACACGATTGTGCATTTAGGTAACCTACCCCACACAAGGTATTCGCGACCAGGCTCCAGGCAGATTGCTGAATTACATCTCACAGTACCAATCTTGTCAGGCACTTCATCACCTCTCCAACGATTTAAGCCTGCAAGCATAGACAGAAAAGCTTCGGACACAGGATCATTACCAGCGTGAGTAGTTGAAATTGCCTTCCAGAACAAATCACATTGCTTTGAACATTTAATGATGTGTTTAATGACATTCGTACCAATGATGAAATCATCATGTTGCCCGTCAACAACCAAGGTACGTACCAACATCTCGCATCCATAAATCTCCAACTTAAGTGTGTATGTATTTTTGGGCTTAACTCGGCAACCACCGCAGCCAATTAACACAACGTCCGTATCATCCACACATTGAGCACTGATAACGCCAGCATCCAAGAGCTTCTGTTCTGCGCTCCCACTCATGGTACATGCCATGGAACCACTGTCAAGCATACCATCCAGGACCACTTTATCAGCCACCATGACAGGAGCGTAGAACAGACTGTCACTTTTGCAGATAACATTTGTATTCTGGAACACAACATTCTCACCACAATATGATTGTTTAGCAGACATGAAGACATTTTCAGCATTTGTAACATTGACATCATTTTGGGAGTTGTCACTCAAACCTGTACTGCCTCCCTCGAAATACAGGTCGGTTAGTTTTCCGACTGAGGCTGAGGACAGGCTGAATGGGCATGCCCCGGAGAAAAACATCCAAAACACAATTTGTCTTTAAGGCAGTGAGACCTAGTGGAGTGTGCGACATTACCACATACTTCACATGCTCTCGCTCTGCCTCTGAACCTGAGATTTACATTCCTATCAGACTGTACATTTGTTACTTTGCTGTACTTTTTCCATCACCTGTTCCAGCATACCCATCATTCGATTCAGAATGTTCTCATTCGAACGTCCCATTTCATGAGAAGACGTGACAGTTTGAGCTGGAACGGTAGCACTGCGCGAGCAAACCTGAACACTGTCAGGCGCAGGAGGGGAAGTCGCACGGTTTATAAAACCAGCATTAGCTCCTTGAGGACGAAACGCCGGCAGCCGCCTATCATTAAGCGCAACGTCAACAGAACTTACTCCAAAGGGGCTGGTAGAGATAAAGGAGGAGTGCTGCTCCCTCTGAAACTCATCCAGCCTTCCCTGGACTTCTTTAGCAGTCCATTCACTGATCGGTTTGTGCTTAAAAAGACCAGACAGAACAGGATCAGGGCAATACTTAACAAACATATGGGCCACCTCATCACCCAATTTATGCATAGCTCTCCCTTGTCTACGCAGACCGTCATCTGCCAGATCAGCTGCCTTATTGACTCTGATCCAGTAATCGACCGCAGAAGTCAGCCAAGGGAAGGCAAGATGGTGCAACACTGAAATATTTCTGGAGAATAGAGTAGATTATATCAGGGTCATTCTTAACATCAAGAGATGTGTCACTCTTCAGACTAATTCTCACAATATCCCTCGCTTTGCCCATTAACCGTGATAATATTTCATCAGCCTGGTTCTCAACAGCACATTTCTGTTTCAACAGAAGGGTTCTAGTCATCTCAATCCACTCATGTACTGGAACTTTATCAGTATTGTCACCCCTGAAAATTACAGGTTCTCTGTCAGCAGTGACATGTACTGTTACTTGAGAAACATCCTGTTTAGTGGAACAGTTAGAGTTAGCTTCCCCACATAATGGAGAACCACGACTAGTGTTGATTACTCCTGTTTCTATTAATTTGGCAGCAACAGCATCGCTAATTTGTTCGCCCAGTCTCCCAAACACATCAGTTAGGCAATCCAACACCTGACTATCACTGGTTGCAATATGCAAAGGAGCTGTATCCCCAACATGGCATTCCACAGGAGGGTCCCTGAAAAACAGACCCCGACCAACACCCTGTGCACTATTAAATGCCATGCGAGAACGATCACCTCCACTGACAACAGGTGTTGGATCACCACTATAAAGGCTGTTGGTCAAAACACCCCTTCCACGCGGGATAAAAGGGCTTATGGGACTGCTAACGTCAAAACGTTGTCCAAATTTTTCACCCATGAATGAAAATCAATGAAACAATATCACTGCAGAAAGTACTTAATAGTACATAACCTTTAAAATGTACACAGTCCCAAAAGTAGCGATAATGTATCAAAAACTAAACAAAAATGAATAAAACTATAAGGCATAAATTCAATGTATAAGGAAATCTCCGTAATCAAAATGTCCCATATCAAAAAAAAAAACTGTAGTAAAAAAAGTACTTCTGTTTTTCAAAGAGTCTTTCCAGAGAAAAAGCGAAGAAAAAAAAATGGCCGTCAGAAAGGGAGTCCTTAAAATATCATACCGCAATGCCCATTGACAGAAACAGCAACTCAACGGCGATCCTCTTCCAGAAGATCCGGTGATCCAACAGGTCACGGCACCAATGTGACGGGTTTCAGAAGACCAAAGTGACAGATTACTGTTCCCATGTAAAAAGTCTAAGATTTCTCTTTAACTCTGCGTTGTGCTTTATCATGAATTTACTGGAATCCACTCGAACCCCACACTCTCTACACGATGGTCTTTGACTCGTCAATAAATACACGGCAAGCAACTGTCAGTCGATGAAAATCTTCTGTAATATTAAACAAAAATCACCCTTTTAGTGGTTTCATCATTAACTGCAGGCATATGTGACCCACAGCCAGCAGTACCCATATCAACTGCTGTGTTGCATAGTTTCCAAAAGTATACATCACAACATTTAATTACATTTTACAAAAGGAACATAAATATAATAACAATTAAGAACATACAGAAAGAAACATACCTGTAATATTAAACAAAAATCACCCTTTTAGTGGTTTCATCATTAACTGCAGGCATATGTGACCTAGATAAAACGTGTAGTAGCATTAGCATTAGCCACAGCTTCACTAAAGTTCACAAAACACCAAATAGCCTTTTAAATACTCAAAATATTACCCATAACTACTTTACAAACATAAAATACTTAAAGACTAATCTTATTTTACATTAAATCTGCATCTATATCTTTTATATTTTATCAAATTGCACCGAGGCAAATGCAGACTCACCCACAGCCAGCAGTACCCATATCAACTGCTGTGTTGCATCATTTCCTGTCTTAACATTTTTTTCTCTTCTGCAGTTCTCAGACAAACCACTAGAGGGCACCAGTACAACATGGAACTAACTGTTGAATTCATAAGAATTCACAATAAAACTATATTAAAACTATATAAAATTCTAACTCCGTTACACAACCATAAAGCTTCCTCTGTTTGCCC